>NC_058151.1:3924250-3953833 GCF_011075055.1 Mangifera indica
ACTTACTTTTTCTTCCTTTATTGACTTTGCTCTCCAAACATTTTTGTTTTCTTTTTTTTTTCTTTTATATATATCTATATATACTACAAACACACACATACAATTGGAAATATCTCCAAACAGGGTCAAAAGATGTAATTACCCCTGGAACATACCTGAGGTATTACAGTATGCTTGTTTGATCAACCCCAAGTCTTTCCTTCGCCCAAGCTTTTCCAAACACTCAAACCTCTCTTTTTTTTCTCTATTTGGCTACATAAATTTGGGGTAAAGAATATGAGCCAAACGCAAATGCGCTTTTTTATTTCCTCTTCAGACAAAAATACACGAGCGTGTACTTAAGGCATATGAGCGTGTGTGTTGTTATTGAATAAAGACACATTCCGAAATCCTTGCAAAATGCATCTCTATCCAATATTCAAACGCGTCACGTTTAGATTTGGTTAAATAACTTGCATCACATGAAAAAAGACCATTTTACCCTTTTCCATGCTACACACGGGCGTGTAGCCTCCCTACACAGTCGTGCATCCTAAATTTCATACATAATAAATTCTCACACATAATTATTCAACTTAAGTAAAAAAATAAAAATAACCTTGAACATACTTGCAGGTGTTACAGTGTCTTGAACTAGCATGTTGTCTTGTTACAATAGGGAAGATGAATGAGACCACCCATCCATTGCCACTGAAAAAAAAAAAAAAAAGGCTTTGGCAAGAAAATAATCATGAGAGAATACATATTCAATCATTATAAACACTATTTTCATTATTTTACCAATCAATTATTTATATAATCGTTAAAACTAAATAAATGCATACTTTTAATGATGGACATTTTAAATTTCTCACTAAAAAGTTTAAAAACCCATTATTATTTGTAGGGCGAAAGTCAAACTAAGTTGGCTTGATCTCAAAAGTTAATTCGATTCGAATTTAAATTTAGTTCAAATTGTGAGGGTTAACTTGTTTTTAAAATTGAGTCAAACTCAAAGTAGAGAGAGTTTGACTCAGTTTACCTTGTGAGTTGGAAGATGACTTGATTCAATTTGAACATGGTTTGCAACTTGATTCAAGGGATGACAATGATCAAAACGACATTGTTTTGCTTATTATCAAATAAAATGATGTCATTTTGACAATAAGCAGTGAACTCAAGCAAACTCAACTCAATTTAACTCGATCTGAATTTAAACAATTAAATCACTGCTAAATAATCTCTATTATATATTTATTGAATTCTCACAATTGTATTTCATGGTGAATGTCACAAATAGAGACCCACATCTTGAGCATTGAAGATCTTCTACAGCCTATTGCTTAGCTGAACATCCTCTGACTTCATATCATATGTATATCATGTTAAAAATCATTAGACATACTATGATACTGGCCAGGCAAAAACAGCCGTTGGATATGCTTTGATTGGTCCTACAAACTTCAATCAAAGTTGATAAACAAATCTGTCCATTATTATAATGTATTCAAACCTTTTATTGCAAATATCTCCATGTTAAGTGCGATTTGGACCCCATTGAATAATAGCAACCACCCATATGCATTGTTGCTTTTGCTTAACACTTAATTGTCCCCAAGGAATCTAGTAACATGTGCCATATGTCAATACCAACCTTGGGTGGGTCTTTGGGATTACACTAAATTTTGAGTGGATGTTTGAGATAAAATTTTTATTTTTTTTAAATTTTTTTATTAAATAATAGTCTTACTTTTTAACAAAAAGGTGAGTGTTTAAAAATACACCAAACACCGGATAAAAATATTTTTTTTTTGGCCTAATTTTAGTATTAAATTTTTAGAAAAAAAAAAATATAGTTAGGATCTCAATGTGGCATTGATACCATTTCCATGCGAACAAATTTAATTCATTCACCTGAAGTACTAATGGTGCTGTCCACATGATGGGTATGACAAAACTTCCTTTCTGTCCTCCTTAATAAATGAATCTCAATTGTTAGGTATAAATATATTTTTGTTCGGTAGCTGGCATGGCTCACATTTCCTCTTGTTTAGTTTATCGCCATACTTTTTTCTTTAACTATACCTTAACTTTATTTTTTTAAATAAAAAACCTTTTTTAAATCAAACATTTTCTTTAAAATTATATTAATTATATCGAGTAAGCTAAACTGAAAATTAACTTTTACTTAATTTCATGCAATATAAAGTTTATATAATATTGTGTGTGAGATGTGTATTTATAATATAAATAGGGCTTAGTTACCCAAGGTATGTCTGTGATTAAACAATAGGGGTCTTAGGACTTGGGATTAAATTAGGATTGAAAGAACCCGTAACAATCGGAACTTAGGTATAATCAAATTTGGGTGAAAGAAAATTATTAGTTTTTTTAAAAAAATAAAAAGAAATGACATAAAGTTTTAATTTTTTTAATTTTATTATTAAATAATGATTTTATTTTTAATTATAATATAAAATTTTAACAAATAAATAGATATTTAAATTTTTGGAACTTTGTTGATATATATTTGAGAATGACCTAAACTTTGGGTAAGAATAAGTCTTTTGGCCTAATTTTAATATTAAAATTCTAGCAAAAAATGATATAGCAAAGGTCTCCATATGGCATTAATACTAATGGTATTGTCCACATGATAGATAAAACAATACTCCATTTCAGTCCTCCTTAATAAATGAATATCAATTGTTAGGTATAAATATATATTTGTGGGGTGGTTGGTAGCTAACATTTCCTCTTGGTTGGTCTCTCGCCAAACCTATTTTTTTAATATACCTCAATTTTTTTTTTTTTAAAATGGCAAATTGATCTTAAGTTGGATCTCTTTTTTTGGATTATATCGATCACATCAAATAAGTTAAATCCTAAATTAATTTTTTCTTAATTTTATGTATTATAAAATTTATATAATATTGTGTGTGACACATGTATTTATATTAATATAGGTCAAATGACTTATTTCCACCCAAAGTATATTATTTTTCTAAGTTTTTCTCTGTTAACTTAAAAAATCTAATATACCCACTCATTGAAGGATGAGTCTAATAGTTTTAAAGGTAAAATCGTTATTTTATGTTTAATATTAAAAATAAACTTAAATTTGATTTCTTTTTTCTCCCCTAAACCTTAAAAACTAACAATTTTCTCTCAATCTAAGTTTTCAAAAACAACATTTTTCACCCTAAGGTTTCTAAACTTTTAGATTCAATATTTTCAGCAATGAAAAGACTTCTCTGACAATCTCTAGACAATGTCTCTTCCTGTCTAACGTGTCCTTCTTCCGAAACAATACGAGACAAAGATGGTTTATCTTCTTTCTCTAACAAAGAGCACGCTGCGCTACATTAGAAGAAGGATAGCCAGAAGGAGAACCCGTGGAGAGGAAGAGATATTACTTGGAGATCGTCAGAGAAGTCTTTTCATCGTTGAAAATAGTGAATCTGAAAGTTTGAAAATCTTAGGGGAGAAAATACTATTTTTAAAAATTTGGATTGAAAAAAATTATTAATTTTTAAAATTTAAAAGAAAAATACTATAAATAATAAATTCAATTAATTTTAACTACCGAAAAAAGGGTAAATAAGATTTTTAAAACTAACCGAAAAACACTCAAGAAAATACCATACTGGAGCCGGAAATGAGCCCTTCGGCCATTAATATACTGTATCTCTCGGCCTGAATCTACAGAATAAATGTTTCGTGATATGAATTTTGCAGGTTACGATAAGATCTTGTCTGCTTTGTTTCTATTTATTGATGGAATTTTAATTTTCCTTTTTTCATTTCCTATGTCATCTTTTCACTTTTGTCGATTTCACCCTCACCTTTACGTATTTATATCTACCTCATTGTCAGCTCCTTTCTTTCATGTACTGAGTTGTTTAACCATAAAAAAAATCTATGTCATTGATCTTTCATGGTATTTATTAATTGTCGTTGACCATTGTTCTTTAAAAAACAAAAAAACAAAGAACAAAATGGACTGGTAGGGATTGCATCGACTTGGTCAGTATTAATTATTCGAGTAAACCATATTGAAAGAATAATATCAACCAAACAAACCCAAAGTTTATTGAAATTACATTTTATATCTATCAAGTTTGAAAAAGTCAATTTATCAGTTATATGATAAATTTGTTAAAAAAATATGTTAAATTTTTTATAAAAATATCGAAAAGACAAAACAACCATATAGCTAAATAATGTCATGCCCCCAAAAGTTTATGAAAAAATTTTTATATCCCTAATTTATATTAATTTTGATAAAAATATCGATGACACATAATCGTATATTTGAGGTAAATTATACTGTTTCAAAATTTGAGAGGTGATAATAAAAGTTTTTAGGGGGTTTTAAGAGTTTCTAAAATGTATGGGAGTAGTCTTGAAACTTTTAAATTTCAATATGTCCCTTCGTTGTTTAAAAAATTACTATTACACCTTGAAAGAAATTAATAGAATGCAAAAAATTAGGTGGGGGTGTTCAAAATAGATCGATCAAACTAGTTTGATAATTTTTTAAACTGAATCTAAATTTTAGTTTAGAATAAATCATAAACCAAAATTGAACCAATTTAAAAATTAATCAAATTTGAATCAAACTGAAACTACTAATTAATGGAACCAAACTTTTGTTTAACCAATTTTTAACTGAATTTCAAAAGAATATCATATTTTATTAATTTTTTTCATTTTTAATTACGTTCAATACTTTATTTATTTCTTATTCAATTTTTTTAAAATCGATTAATTGATTTTAAAAAATAGACAAACTGATAACCAAAATAAAAAAATGATTTTTTTTATATTCTTAAATAACCTATTTTTTTAGTTTTATTTTCAATTCAAAAATTGGTTTTGTTCGATTACCGGATAATTTTGAACATTTTTAAAATTAGGAGTATAAATATCATAGTAAAACTATTAAGACTATAAATATATTTTAAAATATTTAGGAAAAACATGATAATTTTCTAAATAAGATAGAGGACATGTTTATTTGTCTCAAGTAACTTTTAAAAAATGATATTTACACCCCCACTTACACTTTATATTGTGATATTTGGATAAAATGATAGAAATTCTCTTTAACTATTAAAACTATCCATTGACTTTGACAAGCAGGTGAAAAATTGGCTATTTCAAATTTAAAGGGTGGAAAGTATCATTTCATCAAACCTTGGATGGGAAATAGTCATTTAGCCTAATATTTAACTACTAAAATTTGGAAAAGGCCAAAGGATTTTTTCCCACCCAAAGTTCATTGTATTCTCAAAATAATACCCTTTAACTATTGAAAATTCAAACACCCACCTGTGGGTGATTAAAATTAATAGCACCAATTAATATTATTTATTTCTCCTCTAAATTTAGAAAACTAACAATTTTCCCTTATGATTAAATTTTAAAATGTTATATTTTTCCCTTAGATTTTTTTCTTTTCTCTCTCCCATTTTTTCCGGTGTCGTCACCTACCAGTTCTCTCTCCCTCCCCTTTCATTGTAATTTTCAAAGCCTTCTCTTTATCTTTGTCACCGAATGAGGACATTTAATGACAAAGACAAAGTCTTTGTCACTTCTTCCAATGACAAAGAAGATGTCTTCGTCACTAAATGTCTTCATCCCGTGATGAAGATGAGGAAAAGGCTCGAAAATTACAGTGAAAGGGGAGGGAGAGAGAACCAGCGGATGATGCCACCAAAAAAAGGGAAGAAAGAAAAGAAAAAAACTTTAAGGGGGAAAATATAATATTTCAAAGTTTAATTCTAAGGAAAAATAGTTAGTTTTATAAACCTAAGAGGAAATAGATAATATTTTATTATTTTTAATATTATATGATGATTTTACTTCTGAAACTTAATTAAACTGCTAATTTCAACCGTCGATAAATGGGTCTTTTGGGTTTTCACTAGTTAAAGGGTACCACTTGGGGAAGGCAATAAACATTGGTGGGAAAAAGTGCTTTGGCCTTTGGAAAAATTAAGAACTGACTTGCTACCATCATACTTCTGACTGAACCATAAATATGTTTTCCTTTGTTTCAAAGAAAACCAAGCATAAATAAGGGAAATTGAAATTTTTAGCCTTATTTTAATCCGTGTATATATATATGTCACTCATCTCAAAACTTAAACAAATATATCACAACAGTAATCTACTTTCCTAAAATATTTCTCTTGGAATGACCCATACAGAGATTCTCTCTTTTTCTCTGCAATTTTTCTCTTCTTCCTCAGCTTTCAAGTGAGGAAAGAATCCATCTTGATGCATTATTCAATATCATATCGGTATATTATTCTATCTTGATACATTATTCAATATCATATCAACATATTATTCCATTTTAAAACACTTGAAATTTAAAAAAAATATATTCATAACAGTACAAATTTTAAAAATTTTCTCTCTTCTTTTTCAGCTTTCAAGTGAGGAAGGAATTCATCTTGATGCATTATTTTATATCATATCCGTGTATTATTCCATCTTGATACATTATTCAACATTATATCAATATATTATTCTATTTTAAAGCACTTAAAATTTTTAAAAAAATTATTTATAATAATACAAATTTTTAAAAAGAGCTTAAAATAAAAAAGAGTTGGTATTATAGCAAAGAGGGTTGGCCACGCCGACCCTTTTAAAGTAAAAAGGGTTGGTGTCATGCTAACCCTTTTTGCTATAAAATGGGTTGGCCCATGCCAACCCTTTTTGCTATAAAAGCATGCCAACCCCTTTTTAAAATTTGTATGGTTATGAATAATTTTTTCAGAAATTTTAAGTGCTTTAAAATGAAATAATACGTTGATATGAAGTTAAATAATGTATCAAGATAGAATAATATACTGATATGATATTGAATAATACATCAAGATGAATTTCTTCTTCATTTGAAAGCTGAAAAAGAAGAGAGAAAAAATTACAGAGAAAAAGAGAGAATCTCTATATAAATCATTTCAAGAATGATATTTTAAGAAAATAGATTACTGTTATGGTATATTTATTTAAGTTTTGAGATGAGTGATATATATATATACATGGATTAAAATAAGGCTAAAAATTTCAATTTCCCCATAAATATTAGCCTAATCAATCTCTTCTGAACTGTGTCTTCGTATACATACTCTCTCCCTCAGAACAAACACAGAGAAAACTATAGCTATGGCGGCCTCCTCTTCCTGCCATTACCAGCCATCGTTGTCCGCAGAAATAATTGCAAACAATGAAAATCTTTTAACCGAGATATTCATCTTCCTCCCTATCAAATCTTTGCTCAAGTTTAAATCTGTATCCAAACACTGGTTTTCCATCATCACCGGTCCCAACTTCTCCATCCGCCTCAGCCGTGTCCCCAAGCCCATAACTGGCCTCCTTATGCGTTGCAACAACAGCCCAGAATATAATTTCATCAATCTTGGTTCCAATCCTTCTCCAGCTCCTTTTAAATCTCTCACTTTTGGAAACATCCCATCTCGGATTCACATCAAACAATCCTGCAGTGGTCTCTTATTGTGCAGTTCTTTGCAAGAAAATGCACCTCGCCCCCACTATTTTGTTTACAACCCCACCACAAACAAATACACGATGCTTCCTCCAATCCCTAATGATAAGGGGGCTTTGTTTCGTGATTTTGTTTTGGCATTTGATCCTTTGCAGTCACCTGATTACAAAGTCGTTTGTGTGAAAGATAGTTTTCTTTATGAAAGTTCTTTTCAGATAGAGATTTACTCATCCCAAACAGGAACTTGGAGACTATGCAATTCTTCTTTCAATTATCCGAATAGTCCATTTTTCCTGGAGGGTGTTTTCTGGAACAATGCCATTTACTGGTGCAAATCGAGTCCATATATGTATTTCGACATGGATAAAGAGGAAGTCCGAGAAATGCCAATGCCTCCGAATATCAGTGGATTGGATGAGAAATGGAGATGGTATTTGGGAACATCTCGAAGCCATTTGCATCTCATAGACATTTACTGCCCTTTCAATACCATATTCAACATCTATGAAATGGAGAAAAGAGAGGATTGCTGCAGGTGGATCGTGAAGTATCAGGTTGATCTTAGTCTGATAGTAAAATCATACCCTGAGATGATTAAAAACTTCCATAGGGACTTGCATTTCTATTTATTTTCCATATTATGTGTTGTGAGGGAAGAAAACGACGATGATTCGTATTTGGTGGTGCATTTACCTGCAAAGGTAATTCGTTACAATTTCAAGGATAAGAGTTTCAACAAGATCCATGATTTTGCTTCAGCTGATTCTGAACTTCAAGGTGCAAATGAAAATGGAAATACACAAGTAACCGATTTTGATTTTGTGGGCACTGCTGCTTTTCAATTCATAGAGAGTCTTGCCTGCGTTTGAAGACTCATCTTTTACTTTTGATCTCAGCAGCAAGTGTACGTTTGTTTTATGAAGTATAATATGAATTACTTCATGCATTGAATTGAATAATTACATTTCATTTCTTCCTGCAAGTCAGTTTACTAGTTCATATAAATTCAATTACAAAGAACAAATGGGTTCAAGAAGTGCTTATTTTCGTGGCTCGCATGTTGTGATTGACCAAAAACCTACAAATTTTAAATTACAGAAGAGGGGTCGGTTTAGAAATTGTTTAATTCCCTTGGTTTCATGCTGGCTAACTAAACCGAAGAAAACCAAGCAGGTTTCCGGTGTATGTACTCACAGACACCTTGCAACAAATTAATTAATCTATGAATTTTGACCAAGTATAATCTCATTTCTTTATTCTTTTTTTATACATATAAAAAACAATATTAAATACTTCTACAAAAAAAAAATAAGAAATATCTATCCATTCGTTAACTATTTTCATGAATTTCATAATTAATTATCTATATTCTCGTTAAAACTAAATATATTGATACTTTTAAAAATAAGTTTTTCAAATTTCTAATTAAAAAACTTATAAGTCCATCATTATTGATCTTAGGGGTGTATAAAATATTACAATAGAACTCCTACTGAATTGAACTATGAACGATATTATGTAAGGTTGGATGCTAAGCAAGCTGACTTAATCTCAAAAGTCAGTTTGGCTAGATTTTGGTTTGAATTCATAATTTGAATATGTAATTTAGATTCGTGGTTTGAATTCAGTATAAATTCATAGTTTAAATTTATGATTCGAATTTATAGTTTGAATTTATTGTTCAAGTTTGCAACTTACTTACAAAATGACTTTTTTTGTCTATTATAAATAGTGATACATCAGTTCGTATAAATTAATTTGTATACATTACTTTATAACTACAGGGCTTAATGTTGACAATTGAGGTGGATAGATAGGGAAAACACGATAGAAAATCAAAAACAATTAGTTAATTCTTTTCTTAGAGATGCTTGATTCAGTCAATACAATGATTATAGAATCAAAATTACTAAATTTGTGATATATTAATTTAGTATAATTGATTTAATTTCAAAAAAATAATCTAACTTCAATAGGATTCTCCATCAACCAAAAAACAAAAAAAATGAAAATGGAAACTTAGAGGCTAACAACTCTAATGGGGTTGGTATAGGATAAAGAATGGTCAATGTTATATAAAAAAAATGTTTGTTAGAATGTTATACCATATATTATTATGTTTGGTGTATGAATTATATTATATAATATAATATTATTTTCCTGATACATGTCGAATTATCCATTTAATATCTAAGTATACAACAACAAATAAGGGAGTAATGTTGTCGGCCTCCACTTTTTTATTTTATTTTATTAATCATAGAACCGAACAGCGGAACAGGATAAAAATGTATTTTCCATTGAACAATTAGGTGTCCGAGACATGGTGGGATCATCGCAACAGAAGTGGACTATTCAATTGAAATTCGCCCAAATGAGTATTCTTCTACTCTCCAATGGGCTCAACTAAACCTGCAACACCTTTGTGCTTAATCCTTGGTCCTCGTCAGTCCACGTTGATTCCACATGTGAACAGACACAGGGTTGGAGGTCTCTTTCTCTCTAGCTATGCTTATTCCTGGTGGGTGCTTTCTGTGGTTGATGAAAGAGTGTGGGAAAAGGTGCCCTAGAATTGGGATTGCCATTTGGTAGCTCAAATTTTTTAAATGAAATGAAGTTTGATTTACCTTCCAAGTAATATTATGTACACCTATTTTAGATATATAATTATGTACAAATTTATATATATTATCATATAATTGAGTATTATTTTATCTTTAATTTCAAATCATACAATCATGTGATGATGTACATAAATATATATACATTTATGTATCAAAAATAGGTACACATAATTTTATTGTTTGTCATCCAGGGAAGGAGGATAGATTTTAGGGGGCATTTGGTTTCCGTTTTTTAAGATTATCTTGGTAATCTATCTTTTATTCTCTTGTTTGGTTTGTCAGTAATAAAATATTACAGTAATTTTTTATTACTAATGCTGACGTGGCAGGTAATATAAGTGGTAATCTGATTACCACATTCATCTTAGGTATTTAAAGATTACCAAGGTAATATTGATTTTATTATAATTATATTATTATTTATTAATTTTTTGAGACAAAAATGAATTTATTTTTAATTAATATGACAAATAATATAAAAAATATTTAAAAATAATTATATTCAAGGGCATTTAAGTAAAATAATTTACTGGTAATTTTTTATTACCTTTAATCAAACACAATAATTATTTATACATACCAAATTTTATCAAACATAGTAATCATTTATACCCAATAATCTTCTAAGTAATCTATCTTCAAGATAATCTTTCTATTTTGGTAATAAAACATTACCTAAACCAAACACTCCCGGGGCGTTTGGTTTTCGATAAACAAAGATTATCTCACTCATCAGTCTTTTATTATTTAGATTATCTTATTTAATATATCAGTAATAAAATATTATGATAATATTATATTTACCAATGATAATGTAACAAATAATATAAATGATAATTTAATTATTATATTATTATAATTATATTATTATTTATTAATTTAAAAAATAATCTCATTTTTAATTAATATAATAAGTAATATAAAAAATATTTCAAAATAATTATATCTAATATCATTTAGGTAAAATAATATACTAATATTTTTTTATTACATCTAATCAAATACAATAATTAGTTATGTCTATCAAATTTTATTAAACATGAGAATTATTTATATCTAATAATCTTATAAATAATCTATCTTTAAGATAATCTTTCAATTTTAATAATAAAGCATTATCTAAACTAAATGTCTCCTTAAAGTTTTGGGATTTTTTTTGTTTTTGTTAAAAATTGGAGACCTGTGTGTGAATATTATTATACTTTTAATATTGGCTTCTTTATCTGGTTTCTAAGGAGGATGGCAAAAAGAAGTGAAAACAACCGCATGACATAGCAATGGCCCAATTGATTCAACTTTTTGTGTGTAAATATTAAATAATGAAAATGATTCAACTCTTTTTTGTGCATCTATGTGTCATTCGACCGATGCACAAATGGTTAGACATAAAAAAGATCTATTCGATATCGCACAAATCATCAATCTTTTTTAATTGTTTTTCAGTGCTTTCTACACCGAGAAACCACTAAGGAAGATGGTGGTGGAAAAGTTAGTTGACGACCTTCTCAAAGTGATTGTCGGATTTGCAAAAATCAAACCTTGGGGTGAAAATGCAAGTTTTCAATCTTTGGGAGGGAAGAAATATTAGTTTTTTAAAATAAGGAGGAGAGGGGAATGAAATGTAATTTTATTTATCTTAATATTAATGTTAAAATAATAATTTTATCTTTATAACTAACTGAAAAATTTAACGGAAGATGATTGATGAATGGGTATTTGAGTTTTTTAAACCACATGAGTAAATGATTATAAATGTACTAAAATTTGGGTGAGAATAAATCCTTTGGCCTTTAAAAATTTACTGGCAAAAGAACTTCCCCTATCAATCCTTCGCTCCCATTTGAATTATTTCACACTCTCATTTGTAAAATCTTACATTGAAAACACGAATTCAAACAAGAATGATCAATAAATCAACGTATTAAAATATATAAAATCTTTACTTGAAATTTGGGAATCTAGTTCTAGAATCATTATGTTGATGTATTGCTATATTTTTAGGAAAATCGGTACTGAATTTCAATATTTAGCATATGACAATTTTGCATAATATGCTAAATGTCAAGGTCTAGTCAAAGGGGGTGTAAGTAAAAACTTTATATTCTAAGGTAGACATGACAGTGGATCCCAAATCTCTTTGGTCATCTTAATTTCAATGCCTCCAATTCCTGAAAGATGAGACGAGAGGAAATGCAGATACTTTGGTCAGCCTGGAGGCCATTTGCACCTTCTGGAAAAGAAGTCATGATCCAGGTGCTGTATAATGCATGAAAAAAAAAAAAGAAATTATCTCAATAAAGCTGACAGAACATTAGCAAAATATTGCCCTTGTAATCCTGGTAACAATGCAAGTAAAAGTTGCTCTTGAATATTTAACTATAGTGTATTTCATACTAAATTTAACCTAGGATAAAGCTACTGTAGTTCAGTCAAGCATGCCATGGTTCTGTATGCTGGGAAACTCGACATTAGTTAAATTCGTTTAGTATAGGTAGAATATTTAAAAACCCTTCTTATTGTTAAATTGTTAGTTTAATAGGTTTTTACATTTTTTCATATGAGCAATGTTATATATACCTATTTTTGATACACAATTCATATACACAGTGATGTGTCATCATATAATTAGATGATTTTAAAATATGTGTCATCATATGATAACATTTCATCTGTGTACGTAAATTGTGTACCAAAAATGGATACACATAGTTTTATTGTTTTCATATATATGGTATAAAAATAGCAATTTCGCCCATGAAATAAGGGTTTTTGAGGAGAAGATTCTCTAATAAAAACAAGTATAGGATGACAATGAAGATGGATAAAATTATTTTAAACAAGGATAAGATAGGGACGAGAATAAATATATTATTGACTCGTCTTCTCTCCGACCTATCTACACATTTTTTTAACTCTTATATATTGAATTATCCTTAAAAATTTTAAATTATTATAAATATATTATTATATTTAATAAATGTTCTTTTTTTTTTAATGAAAATCAGGAAGAGAAAGTATGAGGAAATTTTTTACAAAGTTGGTAAAGGGAAGGGGACAAAAATTTTTACCACGAGAAGGAGATAGAAATTCTCTGTCATCCTCATATTAGGGACAAGGTGAGAAAATGAAAAGGTTTTCTCTACAAGAATAAGGACGGAGATTAAGGTGTTCAACTCTTACCACCCCCATTGTCATCTCTAATATGACACACTTGATACAATTTGTATTTTTTTGTCATTTCATTTTTAACAAATGTATTTCATAAATTTGAGTTAGTTTTAAGGAAGAATTTTCTAGCTTAGATATAGCAATTTCGCCCATGAAATAAGGGTTTTTGAGGAGAAGATTCTCTAATAAAAACAAGTATAAGATGACAATGAAGATGGATAAAATTATTTTAAACAAGGATAAGATAGGGACGAGAATAAATATATTATTGACTCGTCTTCTCTCCGACCTATCTACACATTTTTTTAACTCTTGTATATTGAATTATCCTTAAAAATTTTAAATTATTATAAATATATTATTATATTTAATAAATGTTCTATTTTTTTTTTAATGAAAATCAGGAAGAGAAAGTATGAGGAAATTTTTTACAAAGATGGTAAGGGAAAGGGGACAAAAATTTTTACCACGAGAAGGAGATAAAAATTCTCTGTCATCCTCATATTAGGGACAAGGTGAGAAAATGAAAAGGTTTTCTCTACAAAAATAAAGACAGAGATTAAGGTGTTCAACCCTTACCACCCCCATTATCATCTCTAATATGACACACTTGATACAATTTGTATTTTGTTGTCATTTCATTTTTAACAAATGTATTTCATAAATTTGAGTTAGTTTTAAGGAAGAATTTTCTAGTTTAGATGGCTAGAGTTAAAGGCCCAACTAAACCAGCCCATAATTCAAGTAGAGCCCATCTGCCTTATTGGAACTGTCAGCACTGCGGCACCACAATAAGATAGAGATAAACTTAAATTTTTGGCTTACAGTTGTAGTTGTAGAGCTGTTCTGTATAGTTTCAGTGCCACGTTCAAACTAATCGAAGACCAAAAGCCAAAGGCCAAAATACATTGTCCACCCAAGGTTTGATGGAAACTCATAGTCATACCCATTAATTTTTAAAAACTTAAATACTCATCTTTCTGATAAATTTTACCTTTAAAATTAAAAATAAAAATATTATTTAACTAAAATTATTTTTAAAATTTAAAATTTATCATATTTTTTCTCTTAAATTTAAAAATTAACAGTTTTTTCTTATTCAAAATTTAAAAATTGATAATTTCCCTTTTCGGATTTCTTTTTTTTTTTTCTTTTCTCTATTGTTTTCCAGCTAACCTCACATACCAATAGGCCTTCCAATCTACCAGAAGAAAATGAATCATCTGTCGGATAAAAACTTTTAAAAGTCAACAGATGAGAACCTAGATTTGAGAATATACCCAGCCAGTCCAGTGACGCTATTTATTTCTGTTGACCTTT
Organism: Mangifera indica; assembly: GCF_011075055.1. Lineage (NCBI taxonomy): Eukaryota > Viridiplantae > Streptophyta > Magnoliopsida > Sapindales > Anacardiaceae > Mangifera > Mangifera indica. Next base: position 3,938,864 of record NC_058151.1, read on the forward strand.
GTGATAGTGCTCATGTACCACATCACAACTATGATTGTTCTGAGCTAAATGTCAACAATAGCTGCTGAGACATCAACTATTTTAATGGCTATATCATTGAAGTCTTGAATAATGAATATTACAAGAGATTATATGGGGAACGTGTTTGCCGTTATACTACAAAGTAGATTGATTTTCAGATTGCCAACTCAGTACAGGGGATTCTGTCTTCAATTTTAGGCAAGGGATTTATTCCCACAATGATTATTGCTTTTCAAATTTTCACCTTAATTTAAAAAAATTATTTTATCCACCCATGAAAAATTTAATTTAATTAAATCGGTTAATTTTAAAATTTTATCATTTTTTTTCTCTAAATCCTATAAATTAATAATTTTTCTCTTAGACCGAATTTAAAAAAACAATATTTTCCCCCCAAGGATTTGGTTTACATTCTCTGGTGTAAACTTAGTTTAAAAAAAAAAAATCGTTAGTTTTTAAGGTTTATAAGAGGAAAAGAAGATAAAACTTTAGTTTATTTTTAATATTACAAGTAAACTGATAATTTTACCATTAAAATTATCACATTTAATCATCTATAAGTAAATAAAAGGGTTTTTTAAAGTTGAAGGTAAAAATTTCATAAAACAATACGCTTTGGGTGGGAATAAGTCCTCTGGCCTCTATGTTAAAGGTTATTATTTAGAGTCTTAATCGGTTTGTTGGGTTGCACTGTCAAATAAAGCTTCGAATGAAATTGTCAACACTTAATACGTTTCAGTTCCGGTTGACTTATTAATTGAAAGGTATGTTTCATGAGTCTGAAAAACATAATTAAAATACAGATAATTTAACCGAAATGGGATTGTTCAAAAATTCTTCTACAGCAGGAAATATGTTCATTTCAGGATATGCTTTTGTAGCACTTTCCCAGAAAAGCATTAACAACTATTTTCAGAGAAAACAGTACTTTTTTTCCTGAGAAAAGCCACCAAAGTAGAAAATTTGGGGCAGCTTGGTTGAAGTAAATGGTGGCAAAGATCTACATAAAAATACTTCAAATCTTCTTGTAGTGATGACAAAGAAATAGTGCCTTGATTTAGTGGCAGAAGATATTACAGAATTAAAAGGAAACTTGCATCAGCAATGGGCCAATGTGTTTGGATAAGTACCATCTTAACTTATTATTTAAAAGTTTAAGAATTAAGTAATCCCCTTCACAGCTAAACATTTGAAGGGTTCAACATAAGAATGTTCTGCAGAGAATATCTGATATATGATAAGCATATTTATTTGTCTGATTATACAATTAACAAGTTCATAATTAATCAGAACAAATCTGAAAATCGATGATCCTTCAGGCAAAATATTGCAATGGCATTAACACTATGGTATTTCAGGAAGTGGGTCAAAGAATTAACCAATCATCAACCATGAAAACCGCAAATTTAAGCCAACTATGGGCATGGCATTAGAGTTTGGACACTGACCTGTTGTTGGAAGGAATAAAAACATCAGCTTCACTCCAAAGTCCCCGCAAATTTTAGGGCCATTCGAGTCTTTGAAGAGGTAACATGTTCTACTTTATTCTTCATGCAAATATCCAAACACTTTAGAGGTCCTGCTGCTGAGGTCCAAGAAGAAACATACAATTTTCCTATTGAAAATTTGGCTCTTCTCACAAACTTATGTGCCTCCACATGCTCAAGTTGGGACCAGAATTGATCCGCCATGTTGTGCCGCCGATATATTGATATTGAAAATGAACAAATCCAACCACCAATCCGCTAGGCTTTTTGGATATATGGCTAAAACATACGCAACCTTTGCCACCCAGCAATAAACTTTCTCCAACAATGTCCAGAGTCTTTGTTCCATAGCCAAAAAATTTCAACTTTTTGCTTTAATAAAAATACAATTTTCATGTGCTCCTTACATATGTCATTGTCATCACTATTGTCACACAATCAAAGATGTTGATGTTAGAAAATTTTAATATAGATAAATCAACCTTACAATGGCCTATCACCAATATCAATTTCAATTTCAGCACAATGCCAAAAGTTCCTATCTTCCAATTTCTTCAAGCTTCTGTAAGACTTGTTTAGTGTTTGGTCTAAGAGAAGGAGAAGGAGAACAACAAGACATGGCAAGCTGAAAGAATTTGAGAATGCATTCTTCGGTGACTGGGTTTTCATGACTATCGTTTTTGCTTATGAGCACATCTGGATGATACAAATCGAGGATTCTATGATCAAGGAGTGCATTTCGCATGAAATTTGGCAGATAAAAGTCCTCATCAGCAGTTGGATTCTCATTGATTGGTTCCTTTCCTGAAAGCAGTTCAAGCAAAATTACCCCAAAACTGTATATATCAGTCTCTTCACTTGCATCCTTCATTTTGATAAGTTCAGGAGCTTTATACCCCTGAGAAGCCGAAACTTCGAGCATTTCTTGCCCAGAAGTAGGATTTAATAGAAGATGTAATGCAAAATCAGAGATGTATGGCTGGTAATTCCGATCCAGTAATATATTCCTCGACTTAAGGTTTCCATGAATTATGGGCTTAAGCAATCCTGTGTGGAGATAATCCAATCCTCTAGCTATACCAAAGGAGATCCCATAAATGATGGTCCATTTGTGAGACTCACCATTTCCACCTGCTCATTGGAAACATTTTCCATTCATAATGTAAACTATTCAGACAAAGAAATCAAAAGTTTATTCAGACAAAACAAATCTAAATCAAGTATTAATCCCCTAGTAAGGAATAAGAAGGAAAGGACACAAGAATAAAATAAATAAAGGAAGCTACTATCACAATTAGCAATTTAAGTTAAAAGACAAATTAAACTGGTAAGAGTTTACAACTAGTTTAACTTTTATATTTAGTACAAGTTAAAAGATGCCAAAATGAACACGATACTGCTGTTCAATTGAAGATTACAAGACACACCAAAATATTAACTGAATCAAATGAAAATTCCAGTGGCATATCCCAGAAGAATAATGCTAAGATGCTAAAGAACTCAAAAGAGGAATCTAAAAGAACTCCATGTAATGTTCTAAAGTTATTATTAAAAAATATCAGAAAGTATTTTGCTTTCAAATGGGTCAAGATCAAGCTTTGTCACCTTGATTGAATTTAAACATTGATCTTATAAGAAAATCGACAACTTTTCAGTGGGTAAAATTCAGTCCTCAAAATCAATCTAGAGCAGATATATAACCCAGGAAAAAAGAGACTGAAACTTCTCTCTGAAAGTAAAACAAACACAAGTCAAAGAAACTCACCTCTAATAAACTCAGCCAGGTTCCCTTGCTTATAAAACGGATGAACAAGAAGCTTCTCACCTCTCGGCCCTGCATAAAATCCCAAAAGAGGCACCAAGTTGGAGTGCCTAATGCACCCTAGCAACTCAATCGAATCACCAAACTCCTTATCTGTTGCAGCACACACAGGTCTTAAAAATCTGAGCAACCTCACCAAGCCACTCCTCTGCAGCAAGGCCTTGTATAAAGTTCCATAATTTGATTTACCTATTACTTCTCCAGGCGCATCGAGAATGTCACAGATTGTAAGATCTTCACCTCCCTGGAAAGTTACAAGATCCTCCCTTTCAATGTCTTCCGCTCCATTTTTGTGGTTATTGTTTACTTCCAAGTCATCTTGCTCTCCTTTTCTAGCTCTTTTGAGGTAAAAGAAAACTATGACAATGAAAATGAGAAAAATAGTGGCTGAAGTCAGCCCAAGGACTACTTTCAACATGCGGGTGTTTCTCATATCATAAGAGTAGTGATTGTATCTGGTGTATTGACAAAGAAAAGAAAGAAACAAGATCTGGGTAGAATGCAAAAGACATAAAAGAGATAGAATTAATGGGAATATAGAGTGTTTAGCTGAGTATAATGGAAAGGGTACAGTTCAGGTGGAAAGAGAAGCAGGGGAAGGAAGACAAGACAACAAGAGGAAGATAGATAGGAACTTTGCAGCCCAACGCAGCAACGCTTATAATTGAAAAAAAGAAAAGGATGAATAATTAGGACAACGGTTCGAGGAAGAAGAGAGAGAGAGAGGATGATGTTTTTGCAGGTAGAAATTAGATGGAAAAGAAAGGAGAGAGCAAATGTACTTTTAACAGAATCTAGTAAGACAGATCAATGTGCTGTTGGTATGCAATTCGACTCCATTGTTTTGTACAACTCTGTAAGCGACAGCATTCATGGGTACAATATCATTTACAATATGATATATTACCAATATGGCAACATATTAATAAAAAATAATATATATTAAATTATATCAAATAAATATAATATAATAAATAATTATAAAATAAAAATATATATTTTTAAATATAATATATATTATTAATATAAATTAATATATTTTTTAAAATATAATATAATAAAATATATCTAAAAATTTTTGACGATATTCATAATGTTTTTTAAAATAATAATATATTTAAGAAATATTATTATATAATATTTAATATATAATAAAAAAATTAAATTTTTAATATTCTACCCAACACTGATTTGATTGTTGCTGTGTTGACACAAATCTACTGCCATCCCATAATCATTCCTATCTGTACCAAACTTTTACTTTAATATTATTAATAAGAGAAAGTTTTTTTAATTATTAATTAATTAGTGATTTTAGCCAAATGTACAAAAATTTATTTATTTTAATATTAATAAAATAAATATTTTTAATATATAATTTAGATATATAAATAATATATTATATAAAATTATTTAATTATATGATATATTATTTAAATATTTAAATTATATATTAAAAACATATATATATATATATATATATATATATATATATATATATATATACCTATCTATTAAAAATAAATATATTATTTCTTTTCCCAATCCAACATCATATATAACCTCAACTCAACACCCAGTGTACAAACAAAACTGTATGAATAGCATTGTTTTAAAGTTTGGATAGGATTTGATTGATCCAATGACCAAGATTTGAATGTAACAACAATTCACTTAAGGGTGTATGCAGTTTAATTTAAAAGAATTTTTAAACCAAATTTAAAATAAAAACATCAACAATGTTCATAAAATATTGAACACGATGTTTGGTGAGCAATTCTAAAAATTATAATACTTGAGTTATATATTATATTTTATATTAAAAATATAATTTTGATATTATATAACTTATCATATCGTATGATATATTTAAAAAAAATCTAAAAATTAACTTAAAGTTTTTTTATTTTATTTTTTATTTAATTTAAGGTCACTAATATTTTTAAAACATAAATGAAAAACTAAAATTATTTTATCAAATTGTTACTAACATAGTCAAGAAAGAATATAAACTAAAAATTGTAATTAAACTTTATTATACAAAATAAGTAATGTTAAAAAAAAAAATTGAAATATGTAGCTATATATTAAATACCTAATTACTATAAGAAAATTATTTTTTTCTTTACAAAAGAAAATAGATTTAGTTGAGTGACCCATTTTTGAGCGACATCCGAAGTAAATCGGCTCAATTCTCCAAAATAAACTTAATTCGATTTGGTTTAACTTGAATTTGTTTAATATAAATTTGAGTTAAATTCAAATTAAAAGATTTTGTTCATTTTTAGAACCAAAAGAAACTCAAGTTAGGACATTTTCAGTTTGGTTGGGCGCAAATTTGGCTCGAATCAATAGTTTTGCTTATTATTTGGGAAAAATAACATTTCATCAATAAGGTATGAACTCGAGTCATAAATCTGTATCACAAATTGAAATCATCAATTTGAACCATAAATCCAAATCGAACTGAGCCATAAATATGAATTATTAATTCAAATCGAATCATATTATATTTGAATCAAACTCAAGCCAAAGGATGTGCAAGCTTAGTCAGTTTGTATCTATCTCCTAATTATATGCCCAATTGAGTAAAAACAAGTGTATCGATTTATATCATTAATTTTATCAATATTTATTATATAATATAATATATATACTATATTATCTCAAATTTTAATATATTTTAAAATACATATTATTTTTTATTTATATTATATTATATTATATGATACGTCCTTATAATTATGATAATAATGCCAAGTATTTTCATGGCGAACCAAATCTTCAAATTGAAACAAATGATATAATTTAGTTCCTAGACAAACCGGTGTTATTAATTAAAATTTTTTTAAAAAATATGATGGTAGAAATTGAATATATATAATATATTAATTAAAAAAATTTATTATTTTTATTAATTTATTTTTTAAAAATTATAATTAATGTACGGTAGAAAAAGTAAAATTTTTGACGCATAGAGCACATTATCAAAGAATTATTGGCCTCACCCATGCTATTTTGTGTTTTTCCAGGTCACTTGCATACCTACGAAGTGTCCAGACAAAAAGGCCGCAAGGGCGTCTGACATTGGACCACGTGTTTTATAAGAGTTTTTTTAATTTACGTAATCTTATATTATTTTAATAAAATTATATATATAAATAATAAATATATTTATACATAAATAATAAATTATTATCATATAATTAAATAATTTTAAAATAAAATAAATAAAATATTTAATAATATAATAATATTTATTATTTATACATATAATTCTGTTATAATTATATATATATTAAAATTATTTATATATTTAAAATGATTGAGGGCACAGGGTGATGAGCAAACATTATGTCGGGTTCTCAATTTCATTAGTTGGCCACGTTATCACATTTCATCATTCTTTATTAAAACGTGCGTAATCCAATCCACTTAGATCTCTCCGCGTAATCCGGCAAGATAATATATGATTTAATAATTTTAAAATTAAAAAAATAAATAATTATATTATTTAATCATATATTATTACCTTTAATTATATCAATTAATAATATTTATTTATATATATATAATTTAATATAATAAAATAAGAGTTTGACAAGAAAATTCCAATGTTGATGGAATGTGCTTTTAGGTTAAGAGACACTAGTGAGCAATTAATATATTTGATAATGCCTTCCCAAGAGTTGTTTCGTCTGCTTTATATTAATAGTTTATCTTTTATTATTAATATAATTTTATTTAATTTATCAATAATAAAATATTTTAATACCTTTTTATTATCTATAATGATATGAACTTTTATTTTAAGTATTAAAAGATTATCAAAATAATTTTGATTTTGTTTTAATTATATCTTTATAAATTTTTATGATAAAAATACTCTAATTTTTAATTAATATAATAAGTAACAGAAGAATACTTTAAAATGATTATGTTTAAGAGCATTTAAATAAAATAATATTTTAATATTTTTTTATTATCTCTCTTATCAAATTTTATCAAATATAATAATAATTTATATTTAATAATATTCTAACGAATCTATCTTTACAAAAATCTTTCGCTTTTAGTAATAAAAAATTATCCAAACTAAACATACTTTTAAAGTCAGTTGTCTTGCTCTTACATCGACATATATTGGTTCTTATTACATTACTTTTTTCTTTCAAGTAAAATATTAATTATTATACAATATTTTAAAAAATTGACTATAATAAATACAGATATGAGGTGTCATTATATGATTAAGTATTATTTTATCCTTAATTCAAAATCACTCAATCACTTGATAATATATATTAAATATGTATCTATTTATATATTCAAAATTGATATATATAATTTTATTGATATAGTAGCGTGTATAAGAATTAAGGTGTTTTAATAAACACCACACTTGTTCTCCAATAAGCATTTCAAATATTCTATATATTTATATTCCTAAAAGCTATTCAGTTTATCAACCCTACATCTTAATACAACTCATTTGTACAAGCCTATTTACATTTTAAAATTCCAGTCAAAATCAAAACATATATTTTCAAACTCCCTATATATCCTTTGATTAATTGATAATCTCTAGTTCAATAGCATGATTTATTATCAAGACATTATCTATTTTAGACATACAATCCATCATGAATTTTCTTTTAAGCTTTGTAACTAAAAACACGTTTTAATATTTAAGGAGTTCAAAAAGTATTTAACCAACCTCACGTTGTGACCTCCACTTTAGGAACCACATGGTTTGAGCCTTTGCCTAGTCCAGAAGGTTCAACTCTCTACTTGGATTAGGCAAGCCAATTTAAACCCCACTAATTTCAACCATTTGTTTGCTACTACAAGATCTTTAATACCCAATAATTTCTGTGATTGGTGCATGATAGGTAAGGAGTAAATTGGGTGTATTTAAGTCCTAGTTACCGTTTGAGTATTCGAGGAAGACACTTCTATCGATGCATGAGTAGGTGAAGCCTGAACTGAATCTAGCAATCTCCAAAGATGTCATAATGAACTGTGTGTTTATAATGAATAATATTTTGACAGTGAACTGAGTTATAGAACTAAGAGTGTTACATCAAATACAATAAGCAATTAAAACAAAAAAAAGATGGGTCATTTACCGCAAATTGGGATCCTACCATATTTTGCTCATCAAAATATACCTCAAATTCTCACTTACCAACTAAACACATCAAGAATTAAGGGATCATTTTACTTGAAAACATTGTCAAATTCTTTATGCTACTACTTGCTCTAAGAAATCAAGGCATCTTTCATGTGTGATACCAGAGAAAAAAAAAAATGTTCAAAGAATCAAATATCATGTATTGTATACTTGAGTGTATGGAACTGTTAGTTATTCAGTTCAACAATCTTTGTGAGTTCTTTACAGTTGACAAGAACAATAGTCTATATGTTTTATCAGAACTTATTATAAATATAACCAATTGAAATACAATCTCTGCCATCAGGGAATATAATACATTGGATTCGGAAGTTTAAAAGAACGAGTGGACATTGAAGAACCTAGTATATCACTCCATTGGTCTCCAGAGTTTCCAAGAATTCGAAATCCATTTTTAACCATATCATTCCTCTTCTCTGACTTGTAAATTATTGCCAATTTTCCATGGTCCTCAGCGTCTCTGCACAGCAATAAAGAGGCAAGATTCATTCAGACTTTGCATAAACATTAGCAGCACTGTGATTCTGATATATGACATAGTGGCATACAAAAAGAATGCATATAATTAAAGTAACTCATGCTTTGATCTAGACCTATTTTAAAATGAAAAATAAAGTTTCGTCAGTTCTCTTTCCATCTATTTATGATTTAGGACATATACAGAGTAGAAAAGTACAATTGATTTACCTAATAAGGATACTAAGAACAAATAATAGAAAATAAGATGAATGCTGCTATGAGGATTACAGTAAATCCCTATCCCCACCCCACAAGGAAATACCTTTCCTCTTCCCTGCCCCAACCCATCCCTGCTTGACAGACAAGTTAGTTATGAAAGCACATAGAAACAATAGAGGAACACAACTGAGAAAGATTGAACAAGATGGATCCTACATCTGACAGAGGAATTGATCATAAACCCTGAACAGATGATTTCATTTAGAATTGGAGACATGAATCTCAAACATCAAAAGCAAGATATTCAACATCAAGATTTACAAAAGGAAAAAAAGCTCTCTTTTTTGGCAGGGTAACAAGACAATAAAAAAATTGTAGTAAAAATGGCAGGGTTCGACTCTCTGGGGTTTTGGATAACACCAGAAGCCAACAAAGCCACAAAGATAACAAGCAAAACAATTGTCTTTTAGAGCGGCACAAACTTGGCCCTTGAAAAAACAGGACAAGGGAAAACTAGAAGCGCTTAAGACCTAAATCTCAAAGGAGGAAGAGGTTTTTGAGAATAATGAGGGGCAATTTATAGAAGAATACAGTGATTAGGCATGTGGGTGGAGACAAAATGTCCAATACACTCCAATTATAGTTAGTGACGAAAACTCTCATAATTAAAATAATAAATAAAAAAAATTACATTTCCTCACTTTTACCATTGAACTAGTGGTTAATGCTAAGTGGCATTGAAGGGTCAAAAGGAATCTTCAAGGAACAGAGTGGGACGAGGAGATTTCTCTCCCTGTCACTGCTTGTGGGGAATTTTTTGTCCCCATCCCCGCTTATTTCTGAAATCGCTTCCCTATACGGGTAGGGAGGTGGCCTGGACTTTAGGGTACAACTGTCATCCTTAACACTGAGTGCACACATTCAATATATATGTGGTAGAATACACAAATGACTATTTAAATAGCTTAACAAAGAGTGAAAAGAATTGATAATAGTGAATGAATGGATATCTCCTACCCAGAAATAAATAAATCAAATAACAACGATAAAATGGGTTTCAATACTCTCTTCTTTGAAGATGATGCCATGCTGGCAAACACCACATAAAAACCCAGGAAAGGCATCCCTCTCATCACTCCTCTAATCTCAAAGATATAATATTTGGATTACTGTTGATTAGAAAACTAAAAAATAACCCAGTATTTTCCCAAAGAAAAGGACTACTCATGTTTATCCTCAAATATCCTTCTGTTTCTCTAAACACAACAAAATTGTGAACTAGACTACCTTCAAAGAATCACTCTCATTGACACACAAAGAAGCATTGACAGAAGGGAAAGATACGGTGAACTTACCAACAGTCAGCATTAACCTAATCCAACAAAAACCATTTCTCCCACATACTTTAAGACAACAGACAATGCAAAGACTGTTATAATATTCACCACTTTCCAACACAATTCACACAAGCAGGTAACACATTTCGCGAGGCCTTCCCTTTTGATTATATCAAAAGTAGTAAATTCCCTAACTAAAATTCAAAATATGCCCTCTTCACAAAACAATAGAATCTGAACTAGAAAGAATGATTTACAACTTATAAGGGAAGTGCCATTATTCTCAAGATACTAAAATATAATGTATTTGTTAGACCATCAATCAAGCAAGTTAACAATCAAAGACAAATTTTCAAGCAATGAATTGGCTATCATAATCTCGGATAAAAATAACTGAAAAAAAAAAAAAATCAAACAAGACATCAAGATAAAGGCATCCATCCAAGCAAAACAAATAGGCTTCAATTAAGGCAAAACCATTAGGCAAGAATTAAGCATAATGAAGGGAAAAATGAAAACTGAAACAGAAAAAGGACTATAAAAAGAGAGAGAACAGGAGGTGAAGAGCAAGGAATTACCCAAGGGGGCCTTCGGCTAAGGGCAACATTCACACTTCTTATCCCCAAACAACTTTTCTTCTTCAATCTATATTTTTCCTTTTTCTTGCAATAAAAGTGTACTAGCATGTTGAGAGCAATAAATCAGTTTGTTTTTGTCCAGTTGTTTGTGTTAGATTAAGTGAGCTTGAATTGTTAGAGGAGTTGTTTATCAGTGTTCAAGAACAATATCAAGAAAGCTTCTGTGGACACAGAACTCAAAGTATCAGAAGCTTAGGAAAGCAGCTAGACCATGCTATTGTGTTTATTCTCATGATCAAGTCTAAAATCATATTAGAACTGAGATGCATCCACAAGATAACTAGAGCACAAGTTGCAAATGTTTTATTATAAACATACAGATATGCAAAACTAAATTATCCCAAAATTTATGTTGTAAATCATAAAGAAACCAAGACGCACCTCAAAATGAGTTTGTCCCAATTCTGAAACCCAGCATTGATCAAATTATCAATTGTTGCAGCCCTTTTATTTTCATAACGCCCGGTCAACAAGAAAATCTTAAAGCCCGATTTTAGAACCTCTTCATAGAGTTTCAAACTGGGTTCTATAGCTGGTGCCATGGCTTTCTCAACCCATTTATCAAACTCTACTGGATCAAATATCTCGGAGCTATACATTCCCAATAAAAGTAAAAAAAACAAAATAAGGATCAAAATTAATTTCAATAAAGGTCACCAATCCAATCAACTCAGATAGCATAATTTGTATGAACAAGAATAAAATTATAATGTTAAATCAATACAAAGTGTCAAAATAAGTCCATTTCCCATCTCCCTTCCATACTTTCCAGCAACCAAACAGAAAATTATATATGTTTTAATTAAGAAAAAGAAAGAACTTACCCATAACCATGCTCTTGATAATAAGGAAGATTGGACAACAAAGTATCATCAATGTCAAAAATCCACACATCTTTGCCGTCACCGATCAATTGAACAGTATTAGCGTAAACTTTAGCCTCGTTAGAAGCCCTCTCGAGATCCATTTTATAACCTCGACCCATCAAGTAATCTTTCACGTACTCCAAACATTCACGAGGAATCGTCTTCCACGGCCCAATATTGTTGGCTTCAACCGAAAATCTCCAACTCGTACACTGTAATTTCACCTCTTCATCGAGCTCCGTCAACCGGGTCTCGATTATATTATCCGGGTATTGAACAATCAAAGGTCTCGGGAACTCGTTAGAGCCCAATGCCTCATTTGAGAAAGCAAGAGAACACAATCCAAACAAAATAAAAACTCTAAAGAAAAATCCCATAATTGAGATCAGGAAAAGTTTGAAAGAAATGAAATGAAATGTGGATTATTAGAAATGGAAGAAAAGATAAAAAGTCAATTTTTTTATGTTGGCACGGGAGAAAGAAAAGAAAAGAAGACTTTTGAAACAGCAATGGGTTTGCAGAGAGTTGACGTGAGAGTGAAGGCAAGTGGAGGAGGAAGAAGGACGGTGTTATGGGTAACTAAAACGTTAGGGTTTGATGTTGATGGGTGATTTTGTTTGGAGGGAAAGATGTGATGGTCCACCACAGGAATAGATTTAAGGAGTGGCGGTGGCGGGTGACATGTGAATGACGTGGCAAATGGGACCCATTTGATTCTGTTTAATGCCGTTGACTGGTGCATAAAGTGAGAGGATTAAAGCCCCTTTTACATTAATTCTAAATCTATTTTATTTTTTTAAAATATTAAAAAATCACTGGGCCGAAATCAATTTAAAAATAATTTTATTTTCTAAAAACAAATTAAATTTCTATTAACCTTATTGAAAAAAATAATACTTTGGGTACCTATTTTAAAAATATAATTATATATATATATATATTTATATATATTATTATATAATTAGATATTATTTTTAATTTAAAATTATTTAATTATATAATAATATATATATTTATATATTTAAAATAAATACAAATAATTTTACTTTATTGAAAACGGTAATGCAATGATGCATTTTTAAAATTAAATATATTTACAGTTTGCTAAAAGACGTGAGTATTCAAAACCTAATTTATAAAAGTAATCCAAATAAGTCAAATTTAAAGAATATGCTAAGAATGTGGAAAATATTTTAATGAAATTGCCACGTGCAGCATGGCCCCAATTGCACAAAATCACGAACTAAAGCGAACCTTCTGACATGCGTGTTAGAGGTGGGCCCATAGGACCCATGAGTTTAACGGGTTTTTATGTTGAGTTGGCCTAATAAAATCTCAAAATTTGGAGTATAATTAGGGTTATGTCGTGTTCTTATGAACCTTAACGGGGCTTACTCAAAAAATGAACTTTTATTTGTTTATTTATATAAAGTTAATTTTTTTAAGGGATATTATATGAAATGCCTAAAATAAAGGGGGTTAAAAAAATTATTCAAAACTATAAAAATTAAGTAAAAATGTTTTTATTTTATAAAATAACCAAATTACCCCTATATATAAACAAAAAATTTTACATAATTCCTACGACTTTTTTCCCCTAGAATCACTGTTTAAATTCAAAGAAAAAGGGTCTTCTACAAGCGCAACAACTTTTTGTCTTTTCCATCGACTTTTTGAGTTTTTTGACTACCGAAAATAGCAAAAAAGGTTAGTACATCATCCCTAGTATTATTTGGATCAATTTATTATTAGGATTATTAAAATTTGAGGGAGATTTTGTGGTTTGAATTTTTAAGGTGGCCAAATGACTATTTCCCACCCAAGGTATGTTGTAATGACAAGTTTTCACCCTTTAACTATGGAAATACCAAACACTCACTCATGGCCGGTTAGATTTAACAAAACTCTAACGGTGATAAGGGTAAAATCATCATTTTCTCTAGAATATTAAAAATAAACTAAAATCGAATATATTTTGCCCCCCTAAACTTTAAAAAACTAAAATTCCCCCAGCCTAAGTTTTAAAAAATCTCAGTTTCACCCTCCTGAAGCATTGCCGACAATCTCTCCCTCCCGAAGCATCCTCACCTTCCGGAGATCTCTTTCCTCCTATTTGGACTTCCAATCGGAGTCGGAGAAGCTGTGGAAGACGAAGAACTTCGTCGGGGAAGACGAAGTTCTTCGTCTTCCCAATCGTCGTCGTCCTCTGGGAAGACAATCGTCTTCCAGACTTCGTCATCTGGGAAGACGATTTCTCTTCCCAGACGACTTCTCTCTGCATCGGATGCATTGAGGTCGAGTTAAGAGGGGTCGTCGGTGGAAGAGAAATCGTTGGGAGGGGAAGACGGTTGGTGATGGCACCGGAGAAAGCGACGGAGAAGGGTTTGGAAATTAGAAGGGTTTGGAAATAAACCCTAGGGGAGAAAATGCAATCTTTTCAAACTTAGCTTAGGGAAAAAATGTTAGTTTTTAAACTTTTAGGGGGGAAAATGAGATTAAATTTACCACCGTTAGGGTTTTGTTAAATCTAACCAGTCATGGGTGGGTGTTTGGTGTTTCTATAGTTAAAGGGTGGAAACTTGTCATTACAGCATACCTTGGGTGGGAAATAGTCGTTTGGCCTTTTTAAGGTTCCAATTTTGATCAAACATAAAATGTTTTGATTCTTAGTTGTTTTGTTTGAATTTGTTGAAGGGTTTTGTGTTATAAGATATGTAGATTGATTTGTGTTAAAATTGGAGACAGAAATGACAATTTTAGGGCCGAAAAATGGGTTAGAATCATTAATGCTCTAATTTGTGAGAACAGTGGATCCTACGAACTGAATGAATTCACCCACGGGCAGGAGAGATTGCCCGTGGGTTGGGGGGGAAGTAGCTTTTTAAAAATTTTAGAGACGTGGGGAAGGGGGGTAGTCCACTCGGGGT